>NW_027655962.1:0-50000 GCF_964235325.1 Thermobia domestica | reverse complement strand
GAATCGGCGTACATTCCTAACAGATTACAGATTTGTGTGTATCCGAATGATTCGTAGAATTACTAAGATTAATGTATATAGTTTCTGTTTTATCCTGATTTACTGTAAGTCCGTTACATTTAAACCATATAGAAGACAACTCTAACATTTCGCTATTTCTACTTTGAACATCAATTATATTTTTGTCTGAATTTACAACAGTAATATCGTCAGCATATAAAACTCAACTATTGCAAAAAAAACTTTGAAAATCATTTATATATACAAGAAAAAGAAAGGGGCCCAATACACTACCTCGTGGAACACTATTTGTTACACACATGAAACTTGACTTTTTGTTTCCAATGCGAACAGCTTGTTTTCTATTACTAAGATATGATGCAATTAAAGACAATTGCAAGCCAATAATACCATAATAGTGTAACTTCGATATTAATATATTATGTGACACGGTATCGAACGCCTTACTCAAATCTAATAGTGAAACCCCAACATTAAGATTGTTCTCCAAATTATCTAACACTTCTGATACTAAATTTTCTATGACTATAGTCGTGGAACACTCAGGTCTAAATCCAAATGGCATATTATGAAATAATTTATTTTCGACAAAATATCTTGACAATTGATTCATTGCTCTAAAACCTTAGATATTATTGGCACCAAACATATTGGGAGATAGTTATTAAACTCAGTTTTATCATTTTTCTTGTAAATCGGAACTGCAACAGTCAATTTAAATCACTCCGGGAATTCACCTTCGAGAAGTACGCAATTGAATACATAGGTCAAACGTTCAACTATTATGTCTATTACCTTTTTTTAGCATGTTGTTAGAAAACAAATATATATCCTCACTATTTGAACCGTTTGATTTGTTGACCACTGACAGTACAGTTCTAATATTTAAAAGGGTCCAAAGAAAATGAGTATTAGGTTGATTAATATTTGTCTGTCTCAATAAGCAAGCGAAATCTACTTGTAAACTAATGCCATTTTTGGACGTACCAGTTAGTTTGAGTAGTACTCGCATGACTTGGCCTAAATATTGCCGCCCCACTAGGGGCTTCAACGCCCCAAAAATTTTGCGCCCCTGGCGCCCAAGCGGCCAGGGCGATGACCTAGAGGTACTTAGGACCATCCCCTGGTAAAGATATCTTGGCCCACCCCCTAAATTTTGGCAGGGTTACTTAGGACTACCCTCCTTAAATTTTGGAAATTGCCAAATTTAAAAATTTGATGTGGTACCCTAGGACCATAGTATGTACCTCTAGTAGTATTGGCGGTCTATTTTGTTCCCTTTCGTGGGTAAAAAATTGCCAACAAATCAAATTTCGGGGGGTTTTGACCTAATTTATCCCCTTTCATGAGGTATAATTGCTTTATATGGTTATATGGGCGTATACAGAAGTCCATTCTCTACTATAAGACATGGGTATATTAATGCACCCTTTAAATTTTTGGGAGGGATAACTTGGTCCACCCCTTCAGTTTTGGAAATTGCCGAATTTAAACATTTGTTATCATAGTACAGGACGTTAATATGTACCACTATAAATTTGGATGATCCACCTTGTTCTCTTTTCATGGGTAAAGAACTACCAAAATTCAAATTTCGGAGGTTATTGACCCTCTTGCATAAGGATTTAGCATGTTATATGGGGATGTACAGAGGTCTGTTACCTTTATATGTTTATGTTCCCTTTTAAATTTGGGAATAACAAAATTCGGTAAACGTTTTCTAGGATCCATTTTAAATGTTGGTGTCCCTCTTATGGCCAATATTCAAATTTTAAAAGTTATTGACCTATTTTATCTTTTTTATTATTGAATGTGTGCGGCTTTATTATTGAATGAGTACAGGATTTATTACTTTTTCATAAGACACAGGTGTATTTGTGTACCAATCTTAAATTTTGGGAGTGGTACATTTCTTATTGTTAAATTAATAATTGTTCTTAGAATTGGGTGGTATCTCATTCTTTGAGTAAACCATTATAAAATATGAGTATGGTCACGTGATCTGTTATTGACCTATGATGATATTAGGAGTCCAGGACATTGGTACATTTAAACTTTGTAGAATAATTTGAGAATTGTCAAAATGAAATTACGTCATTGGTTTTGATTATTCCCGCCTATCTGCCAAATATAAACGTAAGCAATACGATGTACCATGTGATTGAATTGTGTACAGGGATTCGTTTACTTTTTAAAATTCGAGGAAGTTATCAAAAAACACGTTTCTAGACAACAGTTGGTTCTGCTAAGGTAAGCAATTGACCTAATTGAGACCTGACTACAACATGTAATTACATTATTAATTCTAAGACTTATGGATAGCGAGAGAGGTACGTAGGACTAGTGATGGGCAGTGGAAATATTCCCGGTGGGAAGGAATTTAAAAAATAGGAATATTCCCGGGTTTTTTCCTGGCCTATAAATTCCCGGGAAGGAATTTATTTCCATTTCTTTACTTTATCTTCCAAATTATAAGAACCATATGGCTAATTACTTTATTTTAATATATTATGATTTACTTCTAGGTTTTAAAGAATTTGGATAGAAAACAACGTGCCATGGGGGGCTCTAACCCGCCTTCATTCGCTAACGGTCTCTGAAATGCTGTGTGAATTTAATGTTGGTAACGTAATATAACGTATGAAAAAATAAAACAACCGAATCGCAATAGAATATCGCTAAAAAGTAGGTGCAAAAGCTGGCACCCAATGCTTAAGAACAGCCAAAATTAGCAAAGTACTAATTTACAAACGATGAAAAGGAACCATTTTGTAAAGTAATTTAGAATTACGTAGAAATAGAGATGAAGTGCAATTAATAAACCCTGAACCACCATTAGTAATAGACGTCGGTCTCTCTCCTCTCTCTGACTCGAATTTCTGAAGAGGTACTCGGACTTCTTTTACATGTGAATTAACTATAAAGATAAGTAAGTATCTTGCAAATTTTGTGAATAGAATAGAATATTTTATTGTCATTGAGCTTTACAAGCAATAGACAACGTCCGAATGAGATATACATATATATATATATATATATATATATATATATATATATATATATATATATATATATAATCATTTCATACAGACAATCAGTTACTGATTAATTTTGTAATGAACAACCTAATAATATTCGAATTAAAGTGCCACTGCAAATTAGGACACAATGTCTTGACATTCACTAAACTCTTGAATCGATTAAATGGATTCGTTACTAACCAATCGTATAACTTTTTCATATAGACCATAAATATGTATGCGCAAATGTTGTTAAATTGGTGAGACATGTATCTTGTAGCATTTACCCAATCTAATTGGTTTATAACATTTATAAATTTAATGTGTTTATAATATCAGTAATAGAGTCAAGTTGAGCAAATCCACTTACATATAAATTTAAACTGTTACTTTATAATTTTTTCACACATATTTAATTGATATAACATGTTGTAAATAAATATACATTTATGCGTACTCTCTAAAAATAATAAAGTGTTAATAAAGTAACATAGTACCGTTAAAAATATACATTTTAAAGAATCCTCCGTGGACAACAGTAATAATATGCTTTGATATAAAAATTAATTCCACTTTGAAATCATAATATAGTAATAGAATGAAATTTTCTTTCTGTTTGTACATAAATTCCCGGATAAATACCCATTTTGGGAATCTTCCCGGGAATATTCCCAGGGAATATTCCCGAAAAATATCTTCCCGGGAATTTACCCATCACTACAAAGGACCATTCTTTAACTCTTTCGGGATCCGGGGTTTTTGGGGTATTTTTTAGACTTTCAGTTAAGCATCTACTGCATCGTCACTATTTATTCTAGGATCATGGTTCATACCTCATTCCCTTCAGAATGGACCTGCATGCCCATATCATATACCAGAAGAGCGAAAATTGATGTCAAAAGGAAAAATTCGGAGGATTTTTTTTCACACTTTGGGCCCCTCTGGAGCGGCCCTGTGTGAACGTAGAGATCTAAAAAATCTGATAAATAGTTCTTTGTAGACTGAATATGTGTGCTAAATTTCAAGTTTTTATCTTGAATACTAAGGGCGGGAGAAATTTTTTCAAGAATCCCACAAGGCCCCAAATTACCGCAAATGACCTTGATCTCAGGTTAAAAATTTCCTGAGACATCTCTAATTACCCTAGTGTGATGTTTTGCCCATCATTCTCTTGAGAATAGAACTGCCTTTCAGACGGTACGACTGACGCGTCTCCATCATCTTTCTGAGGCGGAAAAATCCTGAAGAAAAGGATTTTTGGTATAAATATCTTTTTTTAATTTTTGCCCCTCTGGACCCCCCATGTTTTAACGCAGTGATCTGAAAAAAATCTGATAAATACTACTAGGTAGCCTGAATGTTTACGCACAATTTCTGCTAGGTGCAAAAGTAAGCCCGCCAAAAAATATAACGACAATATCCCATATTCCCGTATACAGAAGTATATATTTTTTTAAATCCTTGAGACATCCTTAACTACCCTAGGGCCATGTTTTTCATATCATTCTCTTCAGAATACAACTGCCTTTCAGACGGTAGGACTCACGCGTCTTCATCATGTATCTAAAGCGGGAAAATTGCGAAGAAAGAATTTCTTGGTAAAATATCCCTTTTTTCAACTCTTTGCCCCTCTCGATCCCCCTCTTTTAACGCAGAAATCTGAGAAAACATCTGGTAAATACTACTCGGTGCACTGAATGTTTGTGCAAAATTTTAATCTTCAACGTGCAAAAATAAGCCCGCCAAAAATAATGAACATAGGCTTAATAAGAGAAAAAATATTTTTTTTAATTATGACGTCATCACCTACTATGTCTGGACGCAGCAAGGTGTGAAACCATACGTAAGGGCTTCTAAATTGCCTCTGGACTTGAAAAACAAAATAATACCTGGACGAATAAGCTCAAATAGGAGAGTTATAAGGCAATGTACATGAAACACCCGTATGGTACAATTGTACCATAAGATCCCCAACATTATTAATTCTAAGACTTAAATTAAGGAATAGTGATAACAAAATTTTAGTATGAGGCGCGAAAATTTGAAACAATACTTTGAACTTTAGTCATAGATCATAGTCTAAAATCATTAGTAATGGTTGATTTTACCTCGACTTTTCAGAAATCTGATAGGTAACCTTATTGAATCTTATGACTCATAGACGAAAGGCAATACATGCTACAAAACGTTGAAATTTAATCACAAGGGGACGTAATTTGATTCGTTAATCACTAACAAAGTTATTGTTGATTAAATTGGATTGGTTGATCACTATCTTTTATACAATCTGATTGGTTGATCACTATCTTTCTTGCAATCTGATTGGCTGATGATTTTCAAATCTTTGCTGCATTCAGTTTTAAGTTTTGTTTAACATTTATCGATTACTGTTTAAAATTCTTGGTTTGAACACTTTCGTTCAACATTTTGCACTGACTGATAAATATGATCAAAACCGTTTATTTGTTAACCGAATAGTTAATAACTAGATAATGTTTGGCGGTTAACCGTCAAACTTAAATTAGTTAGTTGAAATTTTTGGTTTGAAATTTTTTCGTTTTAAACTTTTTTGTTTGAATTTTTTTCCAAATTTTTGTTTGAATTTTTTGATTCAAAATTTGGTTTGAAATTTTTTGTCAAAATATTGTTTGAAATTTTTTGATGTTTTTGTTTGTAAATATTTCGTTTGAAATGTTTTGTAAACTTTTTTGTTTCAAAGTTTTGTTTGAAAATTTTTGTTTGACATTTTTTTCGTTTGAAAGTTTTTTGTTTGAGAATTTTTTGTTTCTAATTTTTGTGAAAAACTTTTTAGTCTTTGGTTTGACATTTTTAAGTTTGTGTACTCATTAGTAAAGAACCGTTTCGTAACTATTAAGATAAAAAATATCTGGCAACATTTATTATCATGATGCAATAGTACACGTCAGAACATGGTAATGCAACGTCATCAGTTTTGCATCATCGTTCGAGATAGTATTAATGATAACGTCATCATGGCTACTTTTCTGAAGTTTCTAATCTCACGTGATGTGATGAAATCATTTACCAAGATTACCGATTTACAACAGAGTGTACCTTATAGAATATTATTTTCTTATAGAATATGATACCTTATAGAATATGATAAGGATATTATTTTACTGGAGAGTTATTTACCCATAGAAGTATCAAAACAAGAAGAATTATTACATTTCGTAAACACTGGATCTGTATCTTTATGCTATAAATGGCTCGTTGGACGAAGTCATCAATTTGAATTTAGTACACATCCGGATCTGTGAATTTGGTTTCATCAGCAAATGTGCTGAAATGATGATTTCAAAAGTCAACACATTCCTTTTTAATGACGTAAGCCGTAGCTGTATGATGAAATCTTTAATCACAGAGTGCGATCTATGAATTTGGTTGGTCAGCATAACGTCAGAAAATGTGGTGAAATCATGAATTCAAACGTCAGCACATTACTTTCCATTTACGTGAGCCATAGCTCTTAGAAATCGGCAAAATCCGTGTCAGTCCATGAAATCATGCGAGAAAGTGTGTTTCAGCAGGAAAGATGTGTATTTCTAACGATAAAAAATTCTTTTTTGCAATCTATTATCCGATAAATATATTTAAAACAAAACATGTGATGGTTGTTATCTGTGCTACAACGTTTTGAACCTGTGATTCGATTGGGCAAAGAAGAAAAATTTGCTGTACAACTGAACTTTGAAGAATGGAAAATATTATGTATACGTACCGACCAAATGAATGATTATTTTCATGATGAGCTAAATGTGACCATAGTCAGATCATTAGGCTCAAATCATGAAGTGGTGCTGAGTACAGTCCTCGAGAAGAAGATGGTGTTATTACGTTAAAAAGTACATTGCATGAAGCCCGCAACATGGTGTACCTAACGCAAAAGGGAATGGAACAAATTCATCAATCTATTTCAGTGTGTTTAACATGCAGTGGAAGTGTGCAACAAAACAAGTATATTCCTGAAAAAGTACTATTTTGAGAAATGTCATGCATATTGTCCAACATGTATCTAGATTTTGTGATGTTTGTAAACATCCTTCGTGGGTGCATACCTGTATTGATAAAAAGTTTATTTGTGAACAAATGGACATTGAGTTTCCGCCAATTGACATTGCAATAGACCTGAAAAGACTTCAGTTGGAATTAAAATTATACGCTAAAGACAAACTAGTGCAAGAAGTTCAAAATACATTGTATCGACAATATCCAGATTCTATATCAGGTATGGATGTATGTGATTAACCAGTGCAGTGTAATAAAATGATCCATTTCAATGATTTGTGTTTCTTCATTTCAAATACAACCCCATGTACTCACTTGTACTATTGCATCATGATAAAAAAATGTTGCCAGATATTTTTGTTCTAACCAGTTACGAAACGGTTGTTTACTAATGAGTACAGAAACTTAAAAAATGTCAAACCAAAGACGAAAAAAATTTAAAACATAAATTCCGAAACAAAAAATTTCAAACAAAAATTTGAAACAAATAATTTTACAAAAAAGTTTCAAACGAAATATTTACAAACAAAATTATAGAAAACAAATTCTTTTAAACAAGATTTTGAAAAAAAATTGTCAAAAAAATTTCAAAAAAAAATTTCAAACAAAATTTTGAAACAAAAAATTCAAACAAATATTGGGAACAAAAATTTTTCAAACAAAAATATTTCAAACGAAAAAATTTCCAAACCAAAAATTTCAACTAAAATAATTTAAGTTTCACGGTTAATCGTCAAACCTTATCCGGTTTTTAACTATTCAATTAACAAATAAACGGTTTTGATCATATTTACCAGTCAGTGCAAAAAGTTGAACGAAAGTGTTCAAACCAAGATTTTTAAACAGTAATCGATAAATGTTAAACGAAACTTAAAATTGAATGCAGCAAAGATTTGAAAATCATCAGCCAATCAGATTGCAAGGAAGATAGTGATCAACCAATCAGATTGTATGAAAGAGTGTCATGAACCAATCAAATTGCATCAACAATAACTTTGCTAGTGATTAACGAATCAAATTACGTCCCCTCTTGATTAAATTTCAGTGATGTAGCATGTATTGCCTTTCGTCTATGAGTCATAAGACTCAATAAGATTACCTATCAGATTTCTGAAAACTGAGCGTTTCGTAAAATCAACAACCATCAATGATTTTAGACTATGAGCTATGACTAAAGTTCAAAGTATTGTTTCAAATTTTCGCACCTCATAAGAAAATTTTATTATTACTATTCCCAAATTTAAAGAATGGTCCTACGTATCTCTCTTGATATACTTAACTCTTAGAATTAATAATATGATTACATGTTGTAGTTGGGTCTCAATTTGCTCAATTGTTTACCTTAGTAGAACCAACTGCTGACTAGAAACGTGTTATTTGATAACTTCCACGAATTTTGAAAAGGTAGTGAATCCCTGTGCACAATTAAATCACATGGTACATCGTATTGCTTACGTCTACATTTGGCTCATAGACGGGAATAATCAAAAACCAATTACGTAATTTCATTTTGACAATTCTCAAATTATCCTACGAAGTTTAAATGTACCAATGTCCTGGACTCTTAATTTCATCATATGTCAATAACAGATCACGTGACCATACTCATATTTGACAATGATTTACCCAAAGAATGAGATACTACCCAATTCTAAGAACAATTATTAATTTAACAATACGAAATGTACCCCTCCCAAAATTTAAGATTGGTACACAAATACACATGTGTCTTATGAAAAAGTAATAAATCCTGTACTCATTCAATAATAAGGCCGTATCGAAAAAAGATAAAATAGGTCAATAACATTTAAAATTTCTATATTTTGCCATAAGAGGAACACCAACATTTAAAATGGATCCTAGAAAACGTTTACCGAATTTTGTTATTTGATAATTCCCAAATTTAAAAGAGAACTTAAACATATAAAGGTAACAAAATTCTGTACATACCCATATAACGTGCTAAATCCTGATGAAAGAAGTATGAATTACCTCCGAAATTTGATTTTTGGTACTTCTTTACCCACGAAAAGGGAATAAGGCGGACCATCCATATTTATACTGGTACATATTGAGATTCTGTAGTATGATATCAAATGCTTATACTGAACAATTTCTAAAATTGATGGATGAGCCAATGTACCCCTTCCAAAAATTTAAAGGGGTGCATCAATTTACCCATGTCTTACGATAGGAAATTGACCACTATACATGACCATATAATCATATAAGGCAATAAGGCCTCATCAAAAAAATAAATTGGGCCAGAAACAAAACACATGGTCGTAACAGTTAACATTTTTCACCCCTAAAGGGAAACCAGGTGGATCATCCAAATTTATCATGAATTATATTAAGTTCCTGTGCTATAATACCGAATGCTTAAATTGGTAATTTTCCAAAACTGAAGGGGTGGGTCAATGAACCCCTCCCAAAATTTAAAAGGGTGCACAAATGTACCTATGTCTTATGATAGGAAATGAACATCTGTATACGTCTATATCACCATATAAGGTAATTAAATCTCATCAAAGGGGGATAAATTATGTAAAAAAACGAATTTTTTGGCAATTTTTTACCCATGAAAGGGGACGAGGTGAATCACCCGAATTTTTCATGACACATAGTAGGGTCCTATTCTATTATACCGACTGTTTAAATTGGCCAATTTCCAAAATTTAAGGAGTGGGCCAAGGTACTTCTCCCGAAAATTTAAAGATGTGGATTAACATACCCATGTCTTATAAAAGGGAATGGACTACTGTATACGCCCATATAACCATATAAGGTAATAATATCTCATGAAAGGGGATGAATTAGGTCAAAAACCCCCGAAATTTGATTTTATGGCAATTTTTTACCCATGAAAGGGAACGACATGGACCCCCAATACTACTAGATGCACATACTATGGTCCTAGGGCACCATACGAAATTTTTGAATTTGACAAATTCCAAAATTTAACGGGTTAGTCTTAAGTGCCCATGCCAAAATTTAGGGGGTGTGCCAAGGTACCCCTACCAGTTGGTGGTCCTAAGTACCCTAGGTCATTGACCTGGGCGCCCAAGAGCAAAAGTTTGGTCGGGCGCCTGCGCCACTAGGGGGGCGCCAAAAGTTAGGTCAAGTCATAAGAGTACTACTGTTTGTTTGCACTATTTACAAAATATTCATTGAATTTATTTGGGAATACCTTTATCGAGTCTTCAACCACCTGTTTTCCGACCTGCGTGTAAATAATAGACCAGGTCGCAGATCACTTATTTTTTTAAAATTATTTATGAAATTCTCATTCCCAGCAATTTTGACCATCTTAATTTTTTTCTGTACAATTTTTTTATATGTTATATTTCTCTTTGTTACTGGCTGACCCTGTAGTATTAGCTATGTTATAAAGAGCCATTACTTTATTCCTGAGCAGTTGAAGGCGAGGTGTAAAACATTTGGTATTTCCTCTGGTCAATTTGTTAACGCTCTTGTTGGAAGTAGTTCTTTCTTTTACAGAACAACACATCATTTAGTCAAAGTCCACATGAAATTATGAAATACTTCATAAATATTTTACCGTTTAAAACTACACTAAGAGAGTTAGTTCCTCTTATATTACATCGTAATGTTTGCATGTCAGCTTCCCCATTATTCTAAACATTTTAGTTCTAATATATTTAAAATTCATGCATACTGTCACAGGAATCAGAAGCCACAAACCTTCATCATCAGCGGCTGTATGATACCGCACGTCATTTTAGTCTTATCTTCGTTAGTAAGTTTATTATCTAGGCATGCAGATTTTCTAGTTGGTTGATCATTAACGTAATAATAGTTGTGAAATCTGAGGATATCATAAAAAAGACTTTGCACCGGTGAATTAATTAGAACGTCAATGTTCACGTCACCAATAAAGAGTACTTTATAATTTTTATATTTATTATGAGAAATGTTTAAATCTTACCAATTAGAAATGAAAATATTGATGTCTGAGTTTGGGGTTCGGTATATAAAAACAATTAGGCCTATTACTTTTCTGCTTTTTAGTAATAACCCAACTACTTCAAACCTCTGTTTAATTCCAAAACATTCTAAATTCAACACAGTGTATTCAATATTAAACGAATTTTTCAGATATATATCTACACCACCCTGTAGTATTGAGTCTCTCGGGAATATAGCGGCTAACCTATATCCTGTTGGAAGATACAAATGTATTTCTTCATTTGCAAACCAGTGTTCATTGATGCATAATATATCACAGGGAAATGTATCAGCCAACTTGTTTCTTATTGATTGTAAATTTAAGTTGAGTCTTAGTACATTTTGCAGGCGTCTGTTAGTACCATAGTTCATAGAAAAGATATTATTATTATTATTTCTTGCCTCTATTATACCACTTATATCACCAAAATGAAGAGACGTCGTTAAACTTGAAGTTTTCACCCGGCACCAAGCAATTTTATTCATGGAGACGGCTGAATTTACTTTTTCTGTGCTACCCATGGCTTCGCTATTTCTTTGTTATTTTCAAAGTTACTTTCTACGTCCTTATCAACTATTTCGCAAAACTTAGTACTTAATTCATCCTTACCCTTTTGATTGAGATGCATACCGTGCTGAGTGTACATTTCTCTACCTAACTTACTGATATCCACAATTACAACATTCTTAAAGTGATTGCACATTGTTTTTAATTTTAAGTTAGTGCTTTGTACAGCTTTATTAACACACGAGTCTTCAGTAAGATCATGGCGATAAGGGATATTTATCACAATTGTTTTACAGTTATTCAACATAGAGAGTTGATTTGCAAATTCTACTAACCGCCTCACTACCTTCATTCTTGGACACATCATTTGTTCCACTTAATATGACTACACAATTATCTTCCTTATTTACAATGTTGGGATTAATACCAGACAACTCAACAACGCTTTTAGCTCCAGGCTTGATATTTCCTTGCACTGCCAACTTGTGTTTCGAATTACTACTCACTTTCTCGGACAGTCCACGACCGTGACTATCACCATATATGTGTACGCTTACGCGTCTGTCTTAGGCTTTCTTCTTGCATTAGTTTTATTATTTGTAACTTTCGACACGTTTGGTTGCATAATAGTTTTTCCCTTCTACATTCTTGCACTATTCTTCTTTTGTGAATTTCTTATCGGTTTTCATTTGAATTCACGTCTCCTTCACTTCCGACGTTTTCAAACACACTCTATCTGTTTTCGCATGCAATTGTTTTACCTGATACCACATTAGAATATTTGGGTCTCAGCGTACTGTAACTTACTTCTGTCCACTGGTTGGAGATGTTTTGAGTTTCAACAAATGATTCTATGGACTTCACGTTTTGTTGCAATACCTGATTTTCTGATTTTAGTGTCCTCATGTCCTCCTGCGACATATTCATTATTGGTAAAACGCTGTCAGTTTGACTGCATGTTTCTGCCTTGCACTTTATTGCTATTAACTACGTTAGTAGTAGGTGCCGCACTATACCGTCAGAAAAATTTTTTACGATTCTGATTGGTTGAGAGAGGTCACGTCACTTTAGGCCCCGCCCGCGCGGGAAGTTCAAATTTCCAGGTCACGTGCTTTGACTAGTGATGGGTAAATTCCCGGGAAGATAATTTTCGGGAATATTCTCAAGGAAGATTCTCAAAATGGGAATTTATCCGGGAATTTATGTACAATGAGAAAGAAAATTCCATTCTATTACTATATTAAGATTTCAAAGTTGAATTAATTTTTATTTCACAGCATATTATTACTGTTTTGCCCATAGGATTCATTAAAATGTATATTCTGAGCGGTACTATGTTACTTTATTAACACTTTATTATATTTAAAGAGTACGCATAAATGGATATTTATTTACAATATGTTCTATCAATTAAATATGTGTGAAAAAATTATATAGTAACAGTTTAAATTTATATGTAAGTGGATTTGTTCAACTTGACTCTATTACTGATATTTTAAACACATTAAATTTATAAATGTTATAAACCAATTAGATTGGGTAAATGCTAAAAGATACATGTCTCACCAATTTATCAACATTTGCGCATAAAGGTTTATGTTCACAAAATTTTCAAGATACTTATCTTTACATTTTAGCACGTAACACTGCCATACACGACCTTTCATTCTACCTATTTCTCGAAATTCCATACGTTAATTTTCATGTAAAAGAGGTCAGAGTACCTCTTCAGAAATTCGAGTCAGAGACAGGAGACAGACCGATGTCTATTACTAATGGTAGTTCAGGGTTTATTAATAGTACTTCATCTCTGTTTCTACATAATTCTAAATTAGTTTACGAAGTGGTTACTTTTCATCATTTGTAAATTAGTACTTTCGTAATCTTCGCTGTTCTTTTGCATTGGGGGCCAGTTTTTGCACCTACTCTTTTGAGATATTCTATTCCGATGCGGTTGTTATATGGTTTCATACGTTAAATTACGTTACCAACATTAAATTTAGACAGCATTGCGGAGCCAGCGTTAACGAATGAAGTTCGGGTTAGAGCCTTAATGACACGTTGTTTTCTATCTTCGTTAATAACAATTCACTTTCTTTTCAACATAAATCACTTTCACTTATTTTTCTGTTTTGTATAAATCCCCTACTGCCCTAAAAAATTGTGTTTGATACTTTCTTGAATACTTGAACACCACTATCAACTCATTTCTTCCGTAAATCATCCTACTTTTTGCTAGTTTTGACCCCCCAATACTAAAAAAATTACCTTACTTCTTAGTGCAAGTGGAAATGGAACTTAAAAAACATATTATTAGTTATATATGTACTGTCAAAGAATTTTAAATTTTTTAACCTCCAAATTCTTTAAAACCTAGAAGTAAATCATAATATATTAAAATATAGTAATTAGTCACATGGTTCTTATAATTTGGAAGATAAAATAGAGAAATGGAAATAAATTCCTTTCCAGAAATTTATAGGCTAGGTGAAAAACCGGGAATATTCCCATTTTTAAAATTCCTTCCCACCGGGAATATTCCCACTGCCCATCACTAGTTATGACGTCATGAGTCACCCCGCGGGTCTCATTCTCTGTGCTATTCTCTTTTATGACCGGGATTTTTGAAATCCCTTCCTTTTACGGGTAATATGAGTGCTTTGATACCTGATTGTGATTGGCTGGCAGATGTTACGTGATCTTAGGTCTTGAGATATTTGAAATTCGTTAAATTTTACCAGGTAAGAAGAATGCTTTGGTACCACGATGCTGATTGGTTGATAGAGGTCACGTGGTCTTAGGCTCTGGGATATTTTAAAATCCGTTTCCTTTTATGGGTAACATGAGTGATTTGGTACCTTGAATTTGATTGGTTGATAGAGATCAGATGATCTTAGACCCTTGGATTTATGAAATTTGGGCATCCTCTTTGATGAGTACTTTGGTACCCGGATTATGATTGGTTGGTAGAGGTCACGTGATTTTAAGCAGGGATTTTCTTAAATTCGTTTCGTTGGGTCGAGGATTCAAACACGTAGTGACCCGGTAATTCGACAGAGACTCGGTAACCCAGATGATAAAAAGATACACTAAAACCTGTCAACTTGGCCACCTCTCTAAGTTGGCCACCTGCTTATCTTGGCCTGGTTCGTCTTGAACCTCCATTTTCCCATAAGATATTCGTTACTTATTACTCTGTAAGTTGGCCACCAGTCTATCTTGGAAGTTGGCCGCATTGAAGCAATGTTTATCCTATGTTGATAATGATAAATTTACCTGCGTATCTTGGCCACGCGAATGTTTTGTTATTTTTCTTAACTCTTTCGTTTTCTCGTACGAGAGCCAAATATTCTGTATTTCTTACTGGAGAGAGAGAAGCATAGATTCCCATGATTTGTTCTTGGAGGTCAATGGCCAGAACACTACCCTGACAAAGGTGTGGTGAAGGAAGATGTGAATAACAAAAAGCACGTACAGGAATTCGGGAAATGGTTGTACGTATTTGTTTACCCTGTCTGTTTTGGTGACACCAGTAGCTATGTCGGCTCCTTTCATCAGTGGGGAGCTTTAGTAATTCCGGAAAATTCTCAAGGTTAAAGCTAACCATCTCAATTGTCATTTATTAGCACCTGACTGCTTGTCGAAAGGTAGCGGATTTTTTGAGATATGAATTCCCTTAAGATTTTCTCAAAATATCTTTCGCTCCAAGAGAAACCTTGTAGCTCATTAACAAGAGGTAGTTACTACAAAATTGGAATGTGCATATGTGCAAGAATAAATAAATAAATAAATAAAAAGACACGTCTAGAATGAACTACCATGAATAAATTTGTTGTTAATAACTGATTTGCTACTTTTCGAAAGGTATCTACAGAAAATATTTGTCACTGCCGAAAAAATATAATATAAACTACACATAAATTATTGAATTTGTAATTTTGCTTTTCTTGTGTTCAATCTGAATAACTCAGTGTGCTACAATACTAATTTCAATCGTACATATGTTTCGATTTTATGGTTGTTTGTGTGATTGTGTTTTCCATCCGAATAATTCAGTGTACCAGACTACTTTTTAGAAAGAAAAAAAGGTGCATATATTAAATATACTGTAATGTATTTTTCTAGTAGGTCTACGTATTGTTATGATTACTCTATATACTTTATTTAAAAGTAGCTGTTGTGGTATTGCTTATTAAAATTTTACAATCAAGTAATACTAGAAATCCTGTTCTAAAAATACACCAATCACACTTATTTTCTGTAAGTTGGCCACCTGTTTAAGTTGGCCACTTTTCAATGGAACCGATGGTGGCCAACATAGACAGGTTTCACTGTATTTTGCTTATTCCCTTGCGTTTAAACAGTATTTCTTTCAGAGATGACCAGGACTGGAGATGTTATCCCCAGAGCACAAAATACTTGACGCTGAAGTTACCAGTTCATTACATTTTCCAGACCAGGTGTATCAGTCTATTTCTCCTTGTAAACTTTGAATATGCACACACACATGAAGTGCGTGTGTACGTGAGAGAGGGGGAGAAGTGAAAGAAAAATCGCGTTTCTTTGTTTTAAAAGTTTTCAAAGTTTCCCGCCTGATGTCAACGAAATTTTGTGTAGTTATTTTTTTCGAATTTTATAGTCAACGTAATTTTGCCTGTTTTCTCTTCTCTTTTAGTTTAATGTATTCCTGGTCGAACCATGGTCTGCTTCTACATATTTCCCCGTGTACCAATTTTTCTTTTGAAAGACGATACTTCGTAAGCAAAGAAAGGAATTCAATTACTAGAGTAAGTTTTCTCCACAATCTTAAGGTTACATCTGTTAACTAAAGAGAATATAACATGTGTCATATTTCTATAACGATTCCTGTAATTTTATTTAGATTATCATCATTTTGCTAAAATAAGAGTATTGTTGCGTCATACATAATTGATATTCTTTCTTCATAGTTTTGGAAGGAAAAGTCATTTTTTATATTATTATATTTTTATAAAACCATTTTAAAGTGGATTTTCGTTGATGCCTATTTAGAAACAGACCAATTATAAGTATTCATGTATTCAGAGTTCAGAATGTGTTCACGGCAGTGATTTGTAATACTGATAAGTACTACTACTTCATCTCCATCGCCTGACGCCGTGTGGACTTTGTGGTGGACAAACACCTCACTCCTGGTTTTTCTCGGGATTCTCCCGTTTCCTCCCACTTTCTTCATTCCACTTTCATTCATTTCTCATCATCACCGTCTCCTTTAGCCTAACTGGCATAAGCGTGGGACATAAAACTAAAGATTTCATATCATTTTCATCTACATCGCCTAATATATAATATACTCTTCAACAGGTTCACTTCAGAAATCAGATTCATCTACCGTAATATGAGTTTCATCTCCCTTCCCTTGAATAAGCCTTAAATCTGCTCACCTCCCAATATTAAGTCAGGCGTATTTAGGATTTTTTTCGAGGGCCTATGCCCAACACAGGGAAGGATATTGCCTACCTCAGTTTGAGAATCCTATATAATATGATACAAAAATTTAGGAGTGAATCTAACCCGTTATTCTATTAATACAAGAAAAAGGAAGCACCTTCTTGGCCTACCTTATTTCCGGGGCTAATTATTCCCCCGTTTCGATTTTTTTTAAATTCAAACATTTCCTTCTGTTAAAAATAACTAAACGATATAATTTGCAAGTTGGTGTGGAATACCAGTTTCACTTATCAACTCCTCTTAATTTTGGTGCTACTGATGTCGGTCGACTTGAATCACAACTGACAACAAGCGATAAAATATTATTGCTGTCAACACTTTTACTCATAAACATATTGGAGTAAGTAAAGAGCTTGCAGCACATTGGGTAAATTGTACGACAGTGACATTATATCATTTATTTCGTACAGATTAAGAATATACGGTTAAATTGATATAAGAGTGACTTACTCCTTCAAGAGGATAGTGTCATCATGCGTTCTACAAAACTTTTCTTGGCGTATGCCAATACCATACTAGGAACAGGTTATGATGAAAGGCGCCAACAAAAGTTATAAGCAATGGTGCATTTAGAAGGAAGTCACATCGGTTAAAATTAGTTCCATCGTTTCAATTCAACTTAACAAACTTTCTAATGTTTGTAATGCTACTATACAATGGTTAGGAAGTGATAAAAATTTAATTTTTACCGTTGTAACTTCCCTCAAGGTTCGCCATTGATTACAAGTCTTTCACTATTTTCCTCCTAATACATTCTTCTCTTTTATTTTCTTGGTGCTACCCATTAACTGCAAACGGATTTATAGTACACTTGCAAACTTGTTATATATTATAAAAGACAAGTGCAAAGGCTGTACTAACCTGTGCTAAGTGACCTGCACAAGGGAGCATTACATCTACTCCGAATCAGAGAAAAGCGAACTTGAACGACCTGCTCACGCGTCCTTCTCGAACACGAACGTCAGTGATGATGGATATACGCATAAAGAAAAACAAATGTGAAATCTAAGGACTAACTTGTGGTACTTGTTCAAATAGGTAGGTTTGTATTATGACTCCATAGTATTTAACTACATTTTTTACGCTTTTTTTATCTCTACATACGACTTACATGTTATCTATGTTATAACCCGACCGGGGTTCGATTCTTATGTTCGGGCAGCTAATTTTATATTTAAAGCGGAGTTAGTGGTTAGAGGGAATAAGTACTTCACGCTGGAGGTGGTCGTGCTTAGAGTAAACATCATGCAAGCCTCCAAGTTAAATAACAAACCAAAATAAACTCATGTTGAGGTTGCGCTCACGCGTACCCACCATCCTTAACGTGTCCGTCTATTATGCTTTCAAGTACCTGTACCTATTGCTAGGAATTCCTGTGGTGATTCATGTAGGAAACATGGGAAAGATTATTGGAAACAAATAAATACACAGAATAAATTTTACTTAAACAAAAGGTATTGTACACTTCACATTACCTACGTGCAGCTTTTATGAATATAATATCGTTGATACATTTACTTTGATATTCTTTTAATACCTTCTTTTTTAATTTTATCCCATTTCACCTTGTATGAAAAAGACATAAAAAGAGCGAGGGGTTAATTAAAAATGATATGATATATTGTTGTAGTCGGCTTATTTTGAGGTTCGTAATATACGACCACTTACCACACGTTGGTTCACTAAACACTTTTCTGCACTGCACTTCAATTACAGAGGATTTAGGGGGGATTTGGTGATATTCCATTGAAGAGGAATCTAATTCCGTTTTCTTATACTGATGACGATTTCGTGATTCCATTCTGGTTACTTCGGCTTTCATCTTCTCGTTGCGAAGTTTGTGGTAAAATCACTAAATATTCGATAACTTGATGGTACATCAAATGGATTTATTCTTTGAGATAACTTATACCATCTTGCAATGAATATTAACGTAATCTACTACGAAGATTAAATTTTCTTATTAAACGAACGTGAATGTAACTGGTTCTTACGATGAGCGTCCATGTCATTTTAAGTAATTTGCATAAAATTGGCATTTGTTCACTAATTTTCAGAAACCTTTTATATCTGGAAACTAGTTCACTCTCCAAACCCTTTAGACTATTAATTCCACAACACTATAAGAGATGAACAATTTCTTTGCTGATTTTCATTGCATTCAGTTTGCCTAGTTGTTCGTTAAGTTCATGATGTCTTTCTAATGCCGTCTTTCGCGCCTTCAACCACAATGTTCATTTCCCTACGCTTGTTCATAATAGTGCGTAGTATTACACTATTGTTGGATGACATTCGCTCATAGATAGCATGTGTATTATGGAGTTTTATACCTACTTGCCGTAAAAATAGAACAATTAAAATATAAAAAATTATAGAAATGAACATCGATGACATTAAATATCATCGAACTAGTTTTTTAAAGTATTACAGCCACTTCACAGCTCAGTGTCTTCTGAGCAAGTAATGCAAGTCACCACTGAACAGCGTTGCCATCACGTTAAAAAGATAGAACCATAACATAAGGTTTGCGTCAACGTATTGTGCAGAGAGCCTTATTCCACTTCAGATGAAGCTAAACGGGAATTTAAACGAATGGAATGGGAGTAAGGGAGTAGTATCATTGATACCAATCCTAACGCACTTTTCCCTTCCAACCCCTAACTGCCAAAAAATTACAAATCCACCACTAACCATAGTACTTAACAAAGAAGAATAGCACAAAGTAGATTGGATATTGCACACTGCACATAGGCTTTTACCACATTTAAAATGATAAAATCATACATCTAAAACTTATAACTATAAACTTACTTCTCTTGTATCTTATAATGCATCCATAACAACATATGTATTCCATTTTTTGACAGAGCTCTCTTAATCCTATACAAAATATATTTGTCGTATCTAACTTTACAGTTATTAGGCTTTCATTTAACACTTGAATCATGAAAGTCCATTAATAATTAGCTTTAAAAACTCAATGAGAAGGAATACATACAAATACTACATCTACCCCGGAACATGTGATCTGTCACTGATTCATTTGAACGATGCCAGTACCAGCATAGGACCGTCCAATCCGATTCTCTTTCCTTCTCCTCACGCTAACTTACATATATACATTAGCCTCTTCCTTCAACACAACTTCTAGCTAGCAGTCGAGAGGGCGCTCTATCTGACGTATTCTCCTTCGAGGAGACTACATCATACATGACGTCATTGAATCCGTGACGAAATATCTCTCGAGTCTCTTTCTCTCTTTCCTCCCATCAACACTCAGTGATAAACTAAATGATATGCAATACCATCTATTGAATAAGTGAGTAACTGTTTGAATATGGTCACCCAACCGGCAAATTTAATTTAAGCATCAATGTTCAAAAAACAAAAAAGTCAGTTTTGCCAACGCACTTGCCAAATATTATAGTGTTTACCCAAAATATTTTTAAGAGGATAGTTTTACCCCTCCACAGTTATAATGTGCTAACTCATCAAATAAAAAAGTTGGCAAATTTCAGAAAAAAATTGAGTTGGCACACTGCAAAAAAATAAAAATTCAGATATTTGAAAAATAAAAAATACTAGCATAATCTACACAAAATTCTAAGACTTTTTAAAAGAATAACATTTTCCAGAAAACTCAAAAATAAACCCGTCAAAATTGCCGAAATTTTGAATTTGTTATATCTCCGTTGTTTATTAACCGATTTTCAAAATTTAAACAATAGTTGATAGAGTGATACATCTAGATTGTTTTATTGTCTTGCCGGTTGCATACTTCTAAGGATACTATTGCAAAACTCAAATCAGTCTCTTATTTATGTATGGATTTTTAAAAATCAAATAACATAGTGTTGTGTATATCTAAATATCACAGTTTTTATAATTATAAGCCTATAAAAACACTTATACAATACACTTATAGAGCATACTTAAAATTACAAGTTTGGATATTGATAATGGAACCTTCTGCTAACTTCATTCTCTATGGGAAATAATGACTTCTTAAACTCTGTCCACTGATCATAATTCAAGCTGACAGACACCCGTTTACATCAAAAACAATTTGAACTTCTGTTTGAACATTTTTCACAATTACATTGAAATTATTAGTAAGTATAAATTTCTTTTGAGGATCCATATTAACCACTCGATTTTTTTCTAAGATTATTTTGAAAGCAATCATTTTTGTTATTTTTTGGACTGATTTTTAAAGAACATTTGATGTACTTTGTAACCATTAGAAAGATCCTTCATTCCATCATATCTCATAAACAGTTTCTTAGTTTTCATATCTTTTAAAACTTGATCAGTATCTTCGTTATATTTCTGTGGTAATAAGGTTTTGTATTTCTCATTTAGATGCAATAATACTCTTTCACCAGTGTATTTTGTTTGTATCAATTTCCATGAGGTTATTTCGTATAATTTTCCTTCCTCTAGATCTTCCAATTTAGCCAGCTTTAAAATGTTAATATTGTTTTTCTTATTTAATTGTGAGGCCATTTCACATTTATTATATTAAACTTTTTAAAACAAAATTAATCATTTTTGTATTGATCTTATCTCGTTATATATATTGTTAATTCTATCAACAATGTCTTTTATATGTTCGTCTGTTAGTTCTCCATTCATTACTTTAATAACATTTAGCTCATCCTTAAACATAGCAATTTGACTAACCATATTTTTATAATACTCTTTCTTTGAAGCTATATTAAATCGTGTTGATAGACCACTGATAACTGCAGAAGCAGTTGCAAATGCTGTTGTAATACGTGAATAGACTGTAACAGGAATAAATATATTGATAAACCCTGTTGAAGCAGAAAGTAGTATCGAAAATGCAATAAGAGTAACATAAATACATTTTGACCTTTTAAATTTCCTCTTATTTTTGCTAGTAAGTTTTGAAGTGTTAATATCGCATTCTCAATTAATGCAACTAAATTCTCTCGTGGAATGTTATCTGGAATATTCATTTTATTAAATAAGTTTTTATGATGATTACCATAAAAAAACACTTTACAAACTAAAACATATAATCAATTTTAAATTTTCTCAATCATCTTTTCTTTCTGTACATCGTATTCAAAGTTCTTCTTACCAATCATAACCACATAACAAATAGTTTTATCAGGAACATCGCTTTCAAAATTAACAGTCAATTTCAAATTGGTTCTATCACTTACAGTTACTGATTTGTGCTTGCTTGTATTAATTACAAACTTTGGTCGACTTTCTTAGAATTCTCTAGGATAGTAATACATCTCCGTGTTTCCAATTGTAGCTCTCTTATATACCGTATACATTTCGTAAGCTTTGAGATATTTGTGTTTTTCAAAATCTAAGTTCAAAGATTCTAAGGGGAAACATTCATTTCTCCCATTCTTAAAGTGTATATTTTGAACCTTACAGTGATCGAATTTGCTTGAGTCTTTTTCTTGATTATCATTTCTATGAGTTTGGAAAAAGGCAATCACGAAATCAGACATATCGAATTCGTTAGAGTTAAATTGTGTAGTTAAATCAAATTCTAAATATTTACCTGTTACTGCCTTCTGTAAACATTGATATGTGTTGAAGGAAATAGGAATCTTACCTTCTTTTAACATGTTAGTTCTTATCAAGGTACCATAGCTAGATTCATAATTAACAACAGGCATTCTCAACTCCATATTTGTATTCTTAACTTTAGCTGAATGCGGTTGATCATTCTCAAATGTTCCATCTTGTTTCTTAGTTTTCCAAATCAAAAATGCATTATCATCAGATCCACTTCTTTTAAATATATATTTCAATCCTCCTTTCCACATAATGTCTTTATAATCAGAACAAAAACCAGGTAAAAGTCTTAATAGAAATAATATTTCCTCATCTGTTCTCCACCATTTATTTCCTTCCCATCCACTTTCATGATAATAATTTGCTTCTGGTTTGAAAATCGTACATGTATTTACAGCTGTTGATGTTAACCCAGGATGGTCTATAGTATCTAATATTTGTCCATGCTTACTGATTTGTATTTGAGAAAACAGATATGGAAAGAAATTATTAATGAGTTTAATATTTGGTTTACCATTGTACTCACCGCCTGCATCTCTCTCCCTAATTTCAAAACTTACATACATATTAGCATAATAAGGATGCACATCCGTCACCAACGTCAATATCAAACTCAATTGATCTGTTTGGTTCTTTTAGGTTTTCAATTGTTCTTTGATTAGGCTTAAAGGTTTGTAACTCATATGACTCTATCTTATCCATATTTATTATACAGGAAAAGTATTATTATCGTTTTATGAATTAAACTCATAAAACAACTTAAATATAACTTCTACAAATATCCTTATTCCTATTTACCTCGCTAATGATGTCTACAAAACTATATCCATCTGTAAACATTTTTAATACTACAATACATAAATTCCTACAGATTATTTCGTTAAAATGTTGTATTCGATTGCTACTGTACTCTATATTATAGCCAAGATATTTTACGAGTGCTTTTGGTGGATTTCCTCCGAATGAATCAAACACATACTTTCTATTTCCTTCTTTCCAATAACAAATCCAATGTGTTCCTATATATTTAGATGTATCAAAGTTAACAATAGCACACTCATTCTTCCATGCTTGTTTAGGCAATTCATCACTCATAAACACACCTCTAAAGTTTGTTTTTATTTTAAGTCTCTTAACGAGTTGTATTAGGTCTAAATTACTTAAAGGTTTGACTTCTTTTTCTTCAAGTTTTTGGGCTTTTCGTTTTTTGAAAGCTTACCACCTTGTTTCTTTTCCATTGCTAAGTTATGTCTCTTTTCTTCTTCTAATTTCTGTTTATTCTTTTTTACATCATCTACAGCTTTTACAATAGTAGCTACACCTCCAGCGGAAGAACCAGGAGCACCTATTAAAGCTAAAATGGTTGAAATTGTAAATATAAAACCTCCATAATGAACTTTATTATCATTTGTTGTTATTTCTTTGTTTATTTTCTTAACTTGTGGTATAGAAAGAGTTAAAGACATACATTTTCGTTTACTTAGTTTCTCTTCTTTTTGTTTAATTTGTTTCTTCGTTAAAATGTGATCAATATTTAATTGATTAATTTCTTCGTTAGGAATTGTAAATGTAAAACTAGTCAACTTCATACTTATATATTTATTACAAAACATAAAAATTAAACACAAATATTTATAAACCTAAACCAAATCTTACTTTTGTATTCATTGCCAAAGCAGCTCCTAAAGCAGGTAATTGTTCAGTTAAGAAGTTCGCATCTTTAGCAAAAGCTCTTTCCCATGCTTTATTTTCTAATTCTTTGTCTGCAATATGTCTAGAAGCTGTATCTTTGTTATCTCTGTAGTAAATATCATGTTCTCTACAAGCCTCATCTAATGGGTTAATACCTTTATCTCCTCTTTCTAATCTTTCTTGTAGCTTCGTAAAAGGTCCGCAAAATTCGTAGCCTGGAATATGTAACTCTGGCATACCCTTCATGTTTAAAATCCTATTCGTTAATCTTTTTCCATACTTCTCACTGTTCCAAAACTTTGGTGGTAACGTATTCAATATCTTTATCAAATAACCTATACCTTTGGATCATTTGGAATAAATTGTGTGAGTTTAGAATTAATCATATCCACTATGCCTACTTTCTCATTGTAAAAGTTATCATTCCCAGCTTTTTCTTCTCCATCTATAACTATCAACCTATCAATTAACTTTCTCACATCATCCATCCATATATGTTCTTTAGGTAATTCGTTGTATATTTTTATTCCTTCTCCTGACTTTTGGTGTTTTCTTTTTCGGTGGTGTTAATCCTAATGTTGGTTTTATATATTCATCCCAAATGGGTTTAATGATTTCTAGATATTTTTACCTCTGTCAGACCTTTGTTTTCTTCTACTTGGATCGCTATCTTGAAATGCAACATTAGAATCAATAACTATCTGTGTATATTTTTGTAAATCATCCTCGCCATAATTTGTCGGATTGTTTCTTGTCAACAGTTCCCATAAACCTTCTGTTCCTGTATAATGTCGATTGTTTATTATTAAGTCAGCACCATTTATTTTAACTTCTTTATCCCCAATCATATTTATTATTTTTCCATCCTCATTATATGCTTGTATTCCGAAAACCTTATAATCTCTTGTTGTATAATATTTTGTAGCAACTTTACCAAATCGTGTTCCTTTTTCAATTGTTTCTATACCTTCTACTTTATCTTTAATTTGTTTTCTCATATGGTTAATTTCTTTAGTCACAGGCGAATCATCCTCACCTATTGAACTATCATAACTTGTTCTTGGAGGTGTTTCAAATAAATCAGAATTTAATCTTGCACTTTTCTTTACAACTGGAACTAACTCTTGAATTAGATTTTTATTTTCTTCTGCTACTTTTGCTATATTTTGTCCTAAGCCTTCAATCGCATCTATAACTGGCAGATCTTGTTCTTTATATTTCTCATATTTACCTCGATTAGTTCGTTTAATTTCCTTAAATCTTTTCAGAAGTTCTTCTTTTTAACTTTATATATTTCTTAGCTTCCGCAGCATCTAACTCACTCATTTATGATATAAAAAATAAAAACGTAACATAACGTGCACGTTCACCTACGTTCAATCACGTTCTCTATACTTTTAAAAAGTCTAATTTTATTTCTGTATTTTCCATTATTCGTTTTCCTAGTCATATCTATTGTTAAGAAACCATGTTGTTCTTCCCAACACCTATTGCAGAGTGATTGTAATTTTTCAAACGAAATATAAGATCCAACAACTTCATCATATATATGTTTTAAATTTACATTGTGCTGTCTAAAAATACAAAGAAAATTTAAGTTATCTCTTATTAGCTGGTTTGGTACTTTAGAATATGTTTGTCCAAGATAGAAGCAGTTTAAACCTTTATGCCTACCTCGAGTAAAATATTCTCTAACGTGGTTTTGTTGTTCTAAAATAAAATCATCAAACACGACTACAGAATCCTTCTCACACTCATCTAATGGAATAATCTTTTCGTTGTTTCCTTTTACTATTGCAATTGTCTTATTAGTATCACGTTCTACGTCTTAGAAAAGTTGTATTAGTTTTTGATATTTAGGTTGATGTAGACTTTTAGAATAGATATAAACATTTGAGTATTTAAGCCAATCTGGTGCTAGTAAAAAATTATCAATCATTAACGTCGTTTTTCCACAACCACTAGGTCCTATAATTAAAGATCTTATATAATCAGGTAACAATATACCATTCTTCTTCTATTTTACAGTTTGATCTAATAACCTTACTTGAATATCCCATTTATTCATTTCAACTTTTATTATATAATAAATGAAAGTATTTAATTTAAAGGTTATTCATCTGAACTAGGCATGTACTTACATTATCCATTTGAAAACGATTTAGAAGTAGCAGTTGCAGGATTTGACACAACATACATAACTCCAAACATTACAGAAAAAAATAATAAGTTAACAATTTGTAGCAATAATCCTGTACTTTCAGAGCAAGTCATAGTTCAACCTGGCCAATATAGTTTAAAGGAATTAGAAGAATATATTAAATCAAATCTTCCAAACGAATTCGTATCTAATAGGAGTATTAAATTCACCGAAGACAGAAAGACCAATAGAGTTAAAATACTTAGCAGTTTGTGTGATATTACCTTAGACACTATTAACATTGTATTAGGTTTTAGTGAGAAGAAGTTAGCTACAAACTTAGAACATGTTGGAGAAAAGCTACAAAAATTTCATCCATTTGATACTATAAATATTCACTGTGATTTAGCAGGAGGTATGATCTTAAAACATAATGGTACAACACACAACGAAACAGATTTAATAGCAACGTTTAGAACAAATGCAGAGTTTAGAGAATCAATTATATATGAGCCTAAAGAGAATATATTTTTCCATATACATCACAACAAATTTAATAATATAAAAGTTTCAATTCGAGATGAGAATGGTGATTTGATTGATTTTGGTGGAGCTCGTATAACTGTTCTCGCTGTTGAATAGATATAAATTTTGTATATAATAAATATGGATATCTTTGGTAATGTTACTAATAAAGAGATCAAAAAACTTAGTGATCTGGACAAAGTTTTCACAACAAATAATAGAACATGGGTTGATTTTAAAAACAAAAGACTTGTCAATGTGTCTGATGCAATTGACCAACAAGATGTAGTAACTTTTCATCAGTTTGAATCAATAAATAGACAATTTGTTACAAAAGAAGATTTCCAAACATCAAACAGAGAAGCAAATATGTTCATTCATAAGAAAGAAACTATAAATCTATTATGTCGATTGAGAACTAAAAATGTTAAAGACCCAATCTTTAGGATATTTAATCTGTCGAATGGTTATAAGTTTCTCTATAATGGGAAAATAATGCATATGGAATTAAGTATAGATAAATACTACCTACATATATTTTTCAACGATACTGTAGTTGAAACTTTTCCTTTAGACATTAAAAAAGGTGATGTAATTATTTTTCAAGCAGATAAAAATTCAGCTTTCGAAGAAGGACAATAATTAACTGTTATTATGTACATAGAAAGAGAACTTAAATGATTTTCTATATAATAAATAGGATGTATTGTGTTAAGTGTAAGAAATCAACAGATACAAAGAAAGATACCATTAGGATAGAACGAACAAAGAATGGAAAAACTTTAAAGAAAGGTATTTGTTCTGTATGTGGTATTACTAAATCTCCCGTTAACCCTTGGATGCATAAGCAGGGCCTCCGAGGCACTATGTAGTTTTGTTTCCTTAGCCTTTGAACTATTTTATTGTGTAAAAGGATGTGGCTTTGCGTAATCTTCGGACTGAGGATGTACATTGTGTATTGTCTTTCTGTACCCATTAGCTGTCAACGCTTTTTAGTAATTTGCATTTTTTCATTTATACCCTATCAATGCATATGCAGGGCCTGCGAGGCCCTTGACCAGACTGCGTTCGCATTGCATTATTTTCAAACTTTTTGACGTAAAATATATCTTTCTATAATATTTTCAGACCTGGCATTGAATAACTGGGTGCTGTTATACATTTTAAGATTGTCAATGGATGGCACTACTCACGTTGATAGTGATTTTCTTGTAGATTTTCCCCAAAGCATTTTACATTGTAAATTCGGAAAGAAATAAAATGTGTTTAGTAAATTGTATCCAACTTATATCAATTTTGGAGAATGTAATAGATATTGATGTAATTATGAGTTTTGTTGTTTTATTTGGCACTTATAAATTACCGAAGGTTCTGCTATTTTAGGAATGTATTTGTGTTGCCGTTGTAAGTTGAAGATTCGTGTGTTTCGTATTACATTTGGTGCTACAATGGCCTGTATTCAGAAAAGGAAAGCATCAGACGAAGACTTCAGCAGTTTTGTGCGTATTTGTCTTGACGAAGAGACAGTGATATCCGATAGTAGTGCGACCGACTCTGAAGCTGAGGATTGTTCTAGTACTGCTCGGCCTATTAGTGCTCGTGAGGAAAGTAATCAGGACTATTCTTCATCAGGTTCAGAGTATTGTAGTGACAGTGAGTGCATACAACAAACAGAGAAAGATGATACCTTCATTAGCGTAAATGGACCAGTATGGAAGAAGAACGCTCCGTCTACTTCACGTACCCGAGCTCATAATATTGTAAAATGTACCCCCGGTGTTTCAAGGGAAGTGAAAACATCGTGTCCCAAAGATGTATGGGATTGTTTCATAACCCATTCAGTAATAGAAGAAATTATACATTGCATTAATTTGGAAGGGAGAAGATTAGCAACGGAAAAGGGGAAGCAGTGGAAGAACGTTTCCGTTGAGGAAATGAATGCGTTTTTCGGTATTCTGTTACAAGCAGGAGTTGAAAAGAGTTGGGATGTGCCTATTCGTGAGCTATATTCCTGGACGAGAGGTCTTATCTTGTTTACAAAGCAACAATGTCTGTCAACCGGTTTGAAGATATCCGTAAAGCACTAAGATTTGACGAAAAGCGTACACGAAGTGTTCGTCTGCAAACGGACAAGCTTGCACCAATTAGTTATGTGTGGAATCTTTTTCTTGATAATTGCAGAAAAGTAATTATTCCCGGTGAGTTTGTAACGATTGATGAGCAATTAGTGCCATTTCGCGGAAAGTGTAGTTTCATCCAATATATGAGGAAAAAACCTTCCAAATATGGCATAAAGATCTTTTGCTTGTACGATGCCAAATCATCATACACTGTTGATGGGTGTGTGTACATACAGACAGGAAACCAAATAAGCCAGTTCAAAGAAATTTGGGAGCAAATATCGTCAAAGAACTCACTCAAACAGTGAAAAACTCTTCAAGAAACGTAACAATGGATAAGTATTTTCCCAGTGTTAGTCTTGCAGAGGATATGCTTCAGCAAGGAATCACAATAGTGGGAACAATAAGACAAAACAAACCTGATATCCCCAAGGAGCTGAAAACATTCCCCTCAAGAGAAGTAAGATCTTCAATTTACGCCTTCAAAAATGACGTCACTCTTGTAAGTTACGTACCCAAAAGGAACAGATCAGTAATTATGCTTCGTAAAATGCATCATGACAAATACATTGTTGAAGACCATCCGAAGAAGAAACCGGAAACAATAAGTTTCTAGAACTCAACAAAGGGACGTGTCGACGGAATGGACCAGAAAGTTCGTTGCTATACTTCCAAAAGACAAAGTCGAAGATGGCCTTTTGTATTATGAACGAATATGATGGATGTTGCAGCTTTGAACAGTTAGGTTGTGTTCTCCACTCAACATCCAGGCTATTTAACTAAGAGAACAGACAAACGTCGTCTTTTTCTTAGAGAACACGCAGAAGAATTAGCGAAACCTCAGATGATCATGAGACTTCCAATACCTAATTTCCCAATGTCAGTTCAGATGCCTTGAAAAGACGTGGAGTTTCCAAGCCAACCGAAGAAGAAGTCAGAGCTCAAGAAACACAAAGGAGGAGATGCGGATTCTCTCCTTACGATCTTCACAGAAAAGCACCTTGACATGCTCCAAGTGTGGAAAAAACGTTTTTAAGCAACACAGTAAGTTAGTTTGTAACTCATGCTTCTCATAAGTCAACAGTGTTTCCTAAACTACTGAACTTTGCAAACTGGACGGCACATGCTTAGAAAAGTTTATGTATTGTGATATAGGAACTAATGTTACTTAAGTCATTGTACTGATAAAATATAAATGTCATAAAAGGCTTATAGTCCCAATAATAATCAAATCACTGAAGCTCTTGGTATACATGCTGCATAGTTAGAGTTCAAAAGCTTTATATATATATATATATATATATATATATATATATATATTATAGACTATAGTTCTAATAAAATACATTATTACAAACGCCATAGCATGTTATTTAGATGAAATGATTTAAGAACGTATTTTTTCCATTGAAAAATTTACAGAGTCTCCGAGGCCCTGAATATGCATTTATGTATAATTTTCATACCATGAATCTAAGGGTTAAAAAGAAAGATTGACTAGAAGAAGGTAAAGGTATTAGAGAAGAAATTATACAAGAAATTCACAAACATTCTAGAAAGAACTATCCTAGGCTAAGTGTTATTGTTAAAGATATAGATGACTTATGGCAAGCTGATCTTGTAGAAATGGATAGTGGTATATTAAAAGGTGTCTCCAAATTAAATAAAGGTTATAAGTATTTGCTAACGGTTATAGATGCATTTTCGAAATATGCATTTGCTGTTCCCGTTAAAGATAAAAGTGGAAAGAATGTTACAGAAACATTTGAATCTATATTAAGAGCGAGAAAACCTAATAACTTACAAACAGATCAAGGTAAAGAGTTTTACAATAAAGAATTTAAAAAGTTGATGTAGGTAAATAAGATTAATCATTACTCAACCTATAGTGGTAAAAAAGCTTGTGTTGTTGAAAGATTTAATAGAACACTTAAACAGAACATGTGGAAGAAGTTTACAACACAAGGAAATTATAAATGGATAGAGATATTACCAACACTAGTTAAAGAGTGTAATAATCAAATTCATAGAACAATTGGTTTAAAGCCTATAGAAGTTAACAAAAAGAATGAGCGAACAATATTGGAGAAAGTGTATCAAAAAGAATATAAGCGTGTTAAACCAAAATACAAATTAGGTGATCATGTTCGTATAAGTAAATCGAAAGGGTTATTTGAGAAAGGATATACACCTAATTGGTCAACAGAAGTATTTGTTATTAGCGAAGTTATTCCATCTAATCCATCTACCTATAGAATTAAAGATTTAAAAGAAGAGGATGTACAAGGTAGATTTTACGAACCAGAACTATTAAAGACGAAACACAAAGATGAATACTTGGTGGAGAAAGTGTTGAGAAAGAAAGGTAACAAAGTATACGTTAAATGGTTAGGATTTGATGATTCGCATAATAGTTGGATAGATAAAAGTAATGTTGTAGTGTAAATATATAATGTCTTTTATGGTTATTATTCTATAAAAGGTTAGTATGAATAGCGAATCATTCCACTTGTGTTTAAGCTAAGATCAATGATGATTGTTTTAGTTGTAAGGGAGTACCCAAACTCAATCAACCTTCTAAATAAAGTAAAATAAAAGAATGATTGTCATGTAGACCTAAAGAATGTGGATGGAGAAGAAGATGATGAGTTTTAAGTATAAGAGATATCTAGTTAATTATAAAGGTAAGGGTAATATCTAATCTTATGTAAATATAACTTTTATGATTATCGATCGTAAAGGCTTAACATTAATCTACACTAACTTAATTCTAGTCGTCTTCTTCGCTATCAATATCTAGAATAAATCGGGTTATCAAAATCATTATTGTCAATTGTTATTATTATGTATAACCGTTCTACACAAAGGACAAGTGTTATTTCCTAACCAGGTAACCATACTTTCAACACAGAACACATGTTCGTATGCTGTTTTACACAATTGAGTTTTTGTTTCTTTGCATATTGGACATTCTTCTGAGTTTTCTATTAAGCGTAAACCTGATGAAAGTAACATTAGTTTGTTTCTAAGGCTATCGCTAACATGTCTATTTAATCTTAAGAATTGAACAATATTGATCTTGTCTTTGATTCTCATTATAAAGCTTTCAGAAAAACTCCTATTCACCAAGTATATACTATCCCACTTAAATTTAAACCTTTGCTTTCAAACTCGAGAATGAATTTTTCGCTTTTATCATCTAAGCTAACATTTGGCCAATAAACTTTATTTTGGTATTTTCTTACATGTACCTCGTCTAGTTGTAGTGTAATAGCTCGCCAATTGATAAGAGAATTAAATTCGCTCAAGAAGGTTGTTAGCTCTTTTCTTTCAATATGACACTTTTTGGAAACTACATCCCAATAGAGTTTATCTTTAAAGGTTCTTAGGAATGAAAGTGTGAGCAAATTTAAATGATAAGAGATTATATCCCATTGTAAGTATTCTCTGAATTGTGTACAAAACTTAATAGCTTGTTTCTCTGTATACTTTCTCCAGTTATTTTTTTCAGTGAATGCAAGCCAATCAATCTCTTCTTTAAACTCATTAAGAAAATCTTCCGTCATTTGTCGAGCATATTCATAAGTGTAGTAATACCATTTTATATGTTGTCTTGTATGTTCTTTATGTTTTAATACGAATTCTGGTTTTAGATGAGAATATCGCCCATACTTTGAACCATACTTTGGCTCACACAATTTATCCCAGAAAAGCATATCACCATACTTATTAATAATGCTTTCGTGTTGAGTCAGATCTTTTCTTCTTGATATTCTAACCCAATCAATGTGTTCTTTGTGACTTTTAATAAAAGAAAGTGATAGATTATGCTTAAATGTAACTGAATACCAATTTATCTTGTTTTTAAAAGTATGTAGAAAGTTACCGGATAAGTCCTTTATTTTTGAAATTTCTCTGCATTCTTTGGCATTTCGATTATTAAGCACATCTATAACTATATTTTTACAAAGTGGATTTTCAAAGTAGTTTACGATATGTTCAGGAATTAATTTTTGAGCCATGTCTTTTATAAGTTCAGTTAGTTGTTGTGAACTTGTGGTAGTTGTTCTGTGTTCGTTGATTAAGGTTATTAGTTCTGCTTTTGTAAGCTTTGAATAACCTCGTATTTCCTTTTCTTTACATAAGTTTTTTAATTCAACAACAGTATGATTAATTAAACTCATAATTACTCTATCGTTTTATGTATAAATTTTAAAAAATAATAATCATTTTTGCTAATTTTCTATATAATAAATATGGAAGCACATTGTAAATTGATGCAAAATAAGCTTACCCTTATTCATCAAGATCTTAAACACATAACAGCACTACTAGAAAAACAGATACTAGTAAAAGAACAAGAAATGTTATTAAAAGAAAGTTTTACACCAAAATCAAATTGGGATAGCGGCTAAGAGATTGAGTCTGCAAATGAGGAGGAAAAATGATTTAGTTTTCAATTAGATCAATAGTAGCTTTGATGGGTTATTCCCATAAAAGCAATGTTCTAATACAATATGCTAATAGACATCGAGATTTCCTAGGTCACATGAATATTAGCTGTTGTATTAGTTAACAAAATTGATTAAAATTATTTTTTGTATAATAAAAAAAACGATAGAGTAATTATGAGTTTAATTAAACATACTGTTGTTGAATTAAAAAACTTATGTAAAGAAAAGGGATTAAAAGGCTATTCCCGATTAAGAAAAGCAGAACTGATTGACTCAACTTAAATAACATGAAGATGAAAAAAACAGATTGAACATTCACCAAACATTCCTATTTCAAGAAGACATTTTTGAAAAACCCAAACCTAAAAGATTAAATAGGAAGAAAGCTTTAAAATTGTTCCCATTTAAAAAAGAGATTTTTGAAGAACCGAAGCCTAAAAGAGTGAATATAAATGATGAACTAGAAAAAACTTCATTTAAATATAGATTACATACTTTCAAAATAAAAAACACAGGTGAATATAAAGATCCTTCCAAATTCCTACGTTCAGTTAGCAAACCAGTTAAGAGTATGATTAAAAATGGATTTAAATATTTTAATGCACTTAAGGTAAATATGTCATTCACATGTAACTTCATAAAAGATAAGCAGATTCGAGAACATAATTTTAAAACATCAAATGAAATTATACTTCAATTCACCGATCTAAATGAGTATTATAAAAATGCAACTAGAAAAATTAGAGCAGAGATGGAAGAGTTTCAAGGAAAGGGTTCAGTTTGGGCCTTGCATTCTGTTAACTATCTTGAGTTAAAAATTAACAAATACGTAGCAATGAATGGATCATCATATATAGAACTTCCAGAAACAATTAAAAGAAGAAAAGCTTGCATTAATATTACAAAACAAGATCAAAAATGTTTCTTATGGTCTGTTCTAAGAGCATTACATCCTGTTAATAAAGATCCACAAAGAGTTCCTAGACAATATGAGCATGAATTAGATAAATATTTTAAAGATATCCCCTTTCCTGTACAAGTTACAGATATACCAAAATTTGAAAATAGAGCTAATATATCTATCAGTGTCTTCACTATAGATGATAATGAAAAGATATGCCCACTTAGAATACCTAAAGAAAGAAAACAAAATCATTTTCGTCTTTTATATTTAAAGAAAAGAGATAAAACACATTACTGCTTGATTAAAGATTTATGGAAGCTTGTTGGAACTCAAATAACAAAAGATGGGCATAAGAGATGTTTATATGAGGGATGTTTAGCTAAGCATTTTTAATCAGAAGAATTATTAAAACAACAATCGAAGAATACTGTGGTTTACATTCTGCTGCTAAGATCATTTTGCCTAGAGAGTGGAATAAGATATTAGAATTTGTAAATGATAAGCGTTCTTTAAGAATACCATTCACAATAATAGCAGACTTAGAATCAATACTAAGAAGAATAAGTTCATGTCAACGTGATCCTGAAAGATCCTACTCAAATGCTTATCAACTACATGAGCCTAGTAGTTTTACTTACTATGTAGAAAGCAGCTTGGATTCCTATAAAGTGAGCTAGTAGAATACATAGGGGATAATGTAGCAGACGAGCTTATAAAAAGGTTAACGGAAGAAGCAATCAAAATAGCAAAAAATATATGATACTTATACACCTATGACTCCATTATGTAAGGAAGAAGAAGAGATATATGAATCAGCTACAATATGTCATATTTGTGAAGGAAGTCTTGAAGATCTACCACGTTTATTAATGAAGAAAATAGAAAGCTTAAGGATTAAAATTGAGTATTTAAAGAAAAAATAAAAGAAGGAGTTATACACTTGGAAGAAGAACACCATTTCAAAATAGAAGACAAGGAGGATGGCAGCATAAGAGAGATAAAAGAGCAGAGAAGAGAGATAAAAGAAGTTCTAGTAGAATGTAAGAAAGAATATAAGAGTTTAAAAGTAGTAGAGAGTCATGTAAAACAAAAGTGCACGATCATGATCATTTAACAGCTAAATTTAGAGGTGCTGCTCATTCTTATTGTAATATAAAATATACAAATCCAAGATTTATTCCTGTATATTTCCACAATCTCTCTAGGTATGATGCGCATTTATTTATAAAATGTTTAGGAGTGGAAATGAGAAAGAGGAAATAGATGTAATAGCTATTACTGAAGAAAACTACATTACATTCTCAAAGACTATCCGGTATAAGGATGCAAAAGGAAAGGATAAATCTATCAAGTTAAGATTCATTGATTCATTCAGATTTTTACTAAAAGATTTAGCAGAGTTAACAAAGAATTTAAAGATAGAACAATTTCGAGAAACATCAAAGTTTTTTTCCAAATAAGAACCAGCTTGAATTAGTTCGTACTAAAGTTGATTCTCCATATGATTCTGTTGATTCTAAGGAAAAATTAAAAGAACCTTTTCCATTATCTCCAGACAAATTTACGAACAGATTAACAGGAGAAAAAATAAGGCCTGAGCGCCATAAGCATCATGTACGAGTTTGTGAAGAATTTGATTTAAAAACAATACTTGAATTAACTCATTTTTATAATAAGACAGATGTTTTTCAACTAGCAGATATTATTGAAAATTTCAGAGATACAGCTCTTAAAACATATAAATTAGATCCCGCGTGGTATCTTACTAGTCCTAGGTTTTTCTGGGACGCAATGTTAAAGATGACGAAACAAAAATTAGAATTATTGACTGACTATGACAAATTACTATTTATAGAGAAAGGTGGAATCTCTCAATGTTCAAATCGATATGCAGTTGCTAATAATAAATACTTAGATAACTTTGATAAGAAGAAAAAGAGTTCTTATACAACTTACATGGATGCAAATAATGAGTATGATTGGGCGATCAATCATCACATGCCGTATGGTGGTTTCCAATGGATATATGTTAAAAAGTATAATGAGAAACACTTAGCGAAAACAATACTAGAAACAAAAGATGATTCTGAAGATGGTTATATTTTAGAAGTTGACTTAGAATATCCAAAGGAACTCCATAATAAACATTCAGATTTTCCCTTAGCTCCAGAAAACTACATTAATAACAAAAAGCTTCCAAAGTTATTGACAACTGTATATGATAAAGAGCATTATATACTACACTATCAAAACCTTAAATTCTATTTATCACAAGGAATGAAGCATAAGAAAATACATAAGGTAATAGCTTTTAAACAATCAGCCTGGTTAAAGAAATATATAGATCTAAATACTAATATACGGTCACAAGCAAAGAATGAATTTGAGAAGGATTTTTACAAGTTGGCTAATAATGCTGTTTTTGGTAAAACTATGGAAAATATAAGAAAAAGAATAAATGTAAGATTAGTACATAATGAAAATTTGTTAGACGATTTAGTAGCTAAACCTAACTTTAAAGATAGAACGATATTCTCTGAGAATTTAGCTACTATTCATATGTATAAATCTAAAATTTTATTTAACAAACCTATCTATGTAGGAATGGCAGTACTAGGTATCTCTAAAATATGTTTGTATGATTTTTACTACAATGTTTTGAAAAAGAGATATGGAGACAATGTAAAGTTGTTAATGACTGATACTGATTCTGTTATAGCACATATAGAAACAGAAGACCTTTACGAAGATATGAAAGATATGTATGAATATTTAGATACCTCTGATTATAAAGAACACAATTAATATGGATTGAAATTAGTTAATAAAAAGGTATTAGGAAAATTGAAAGATGAATTAAAAGGTGTTGTAATAGAGAGGTTTGTCGGTCTAAAATCAAAAATGTATGCTATTAAAAACAAAGGAGATCAGGATAAACTGATTAGAAAAGCAAAGGGTATAAAGAAAAGTGTAGTTATAAAAGATATAACATTTGAGGATTATGAGAACTGTGTTTTAGAAAAGAAAGAGTTATATAGAATACAAAATCATATTCGTAGTAAAAAGCATAATGTATACTCAGTAGAAGAAGACAAGTTAGCTTTAAGTGCTTATGACGACAAGAGATATATATTAAATGATGGTATACATACTCTAGCTTGGGGTCATTATAAGATAGAAGAGTTAGAAGAGTTATATGATCAATATGCTAAGAGTAGACAAGAAAGAGAAACACATTGAATAGAAGAGTTAAATTAGATGTAAGAGTTTTATGGTTTTAAATGTCATAAAACAAATGTTTATTTAGCTTTGCCCCCAATTTGAATAAGGCATCATCCTTACCCTCCATTTCAAAAATGCATTTATATAATCAATCCACTTCTTATTATTAATATGATTGAAAAAGATATGATGGTTCTTAAAACTGAAATAGTAGTCTAAATTCTTATAGGGTAATGCATTATTCCACAGCTCGTGTATTTTATTGAGATGATATTTTGCTCTTTCATCAAGTTGAGCTTTTCCATTCTTATAGTCGATGTAAAATTCTAAAAACATTAGTTTGATATCATTCAATTCGTTTTGTAAGTCTCTAAACTCTTTTTCAGGAAATTGTTCTGGATTTATAACATGATAAGCAAACGCACCCATTTTTTCTGTTTCATCATTTTGTTTGCTCATTTTATTCCGGCATGCTTTACACTCAGCATGTCTTGTATTTGCAGTTCGAGCAAATTCTTGGTATTGTTTTAATTCTGCACAAATTATACAATTTTTCATGATTTATTAAATATAAAATATCTAAAATAATTATTTCATTTTTATTATAACTAGATTGATTTCACTATTCGATTTACATGTGATAAAATGCAATGCGCAGTGTACAATACCCATTCTACTTCGGAGTTGTAAATTGTGTAAAAATTTTGTGCTATTCTTCTTTGTTTAAAGTTCAATGGTTAGTGGTGGATTTGTAATTTTTGGCAGTTAGGGGTTGGAGGGGAAAAGTGCGTTAGGATTGGTATCAATGATACTACTTGAGAGAGGACACACGCTCACAATTTACGTCTAAACGTTAGTCCTCCTTTGTGAATTATCATTTTCAAAATTGGCCTCGTACCATTTAATCATTTAATCGTACCTCGTACCAGTATCATTTAATCTGCGCTCCCATTTCTACCTAAATTAATTTAGCTCGATTACAGATATTACAAGTGATATTTATTTTTTTACCTTTGATATTATCTATAGGCATAGATTCACCTCTTAATTGATATATTTTATATTCGACATGTTACTCTAGTCATTTTTACAAACATATTTTCTCGTTAAAGTTTGCACATACTTAACTGCCTAATCTAGGGAAAAATTAGAAATAATATGATACCAAACTTATTTTGATTGGTAAACTAATATTGCTTTAACATTAAACGTAAGTTTCTGCACGCACAATATTCCCACACAGCAATGAAATATTTTCAAAACGTTTCTAAAACGTGCCATCATTTTCTTTCTGAAAATGTATCCTACTTCCCTTAAGGAAACATATTCCATATGTTGTTGAAAACATTTTCCACATAATACTGAAAACATTCTCTGAATATACTCAAAAACGTTGTAGAAATATTTTATACGCCGTTAGAGAAGTTTTCCAAAAAATATTTCCTGTACGATTTCCAAACATTACTGAAAATGTATTTGAAACGTTTTATTCAATGTTAACGGAATGGTTTTTAAAATGTTTCTCATGGAATATTTTAAAATTATTTACGAGTAACACAGACAATATTTTCCTACATATGCCAAAATATATTTAGTGAATATTTTTTGTACATCTCAGAAAATATTTAGAGAATAGTTTCTGTGCATGACAAAATATTTAGGGAATATTTTCTATACATGACAAAATATTTTCTGTACATGATAGAACCCGAAGCCCATAGGCCAACTTGGTTACTATTGCAGATACGGAAACAAGGTAAGATATAGAAGGACATTTTTAAAATGCAGCAAGTTTTGTATTTATATTAGTATACCGCCCAATAGTAACGAGAAGTACAACGCTGTCATTGTTGGATAACACTGAAAGAAAGTGTGGTTTGAAATTATTTGGACCAAAGGGAACGGCAAGACACAATGAAAAATATAGTGCAAGACCCAATTTCGCGTCCTTCGTATCTGCTCTCCCCCCCCCCTCACAACACCGTGGTTGCTACCCCACTGGCGTAGATATTGCATTTGCATGTTTATCCTTCACTGTGTCTCTTTTCAATTCTTCTCGGTGTAGCTAATTTTAAACCACACATTCTTTCATTCGTGTAGCCCAACATGATGTATGGTAACGCATTTTCTTTATTGAGCGTTACATTAGAACAAAAACAAAAGTGTTACTGGAATTTAAAAATGTCCTTACATATCTTACCTTGTTTTCATATCTGCAATAGTAACCGAGTTGGCCTATGGGCTCCGGCCTTTTGCGTCACACTGTATATATAATGGCTTCTTACTGGGAACAAATACTGGGTCGAAAACAAGGCGGCCAAACTGTGACATAGCAACTGGAAGAAAGCATAATATTCTTCTATCCAATTTTACCTGCTTAGACGCCTTTGCCTCACTCTGTCTTCATGACGAGAAACCATTGCGGCCCACAAACCCGACAAAAAAATATATAAATAAAAAGTAAAAATTAATAATAATAATAATAATAATAATAATAATAAACAGTGTAACTTGTAACTACCTAATGTTAGCTTGTTCTCATAATTTTAAGCATTTTTTTAAACTAAAAGTCTTATTTACACAAACGGTTTCTGGGTGTTCCACTGGTGCTACTGGTATGTGGCCACGCCGTGCATATATGTTGGGGGGTCTTATGTGACTTACGAGATTCAAACTGGTTATCAGTGTGTTCACAATCGTCGCCTGCCAGTTTTGAAAGCGGCTGTATTGGATCCATTAAAAAACAAACACGAAAAGGATTGAGGCTTAGACATCCAATTCAAGAAACAATTGTTGGCAATCCTTTTCCTATCTTAAAAATAATAAATCTAATATAGCCGCTTTGAAAACTGGCACGCGATGATTGTGAATACTAATTTGCAGTCTGAACCTCGCAATATGACATAAGACACCCCAACATACATACACGGCGTGGCCACATTCCAGTAGTAGCAGGGGAACACCCAGAAACATTCTGTGCATAAATAAGGTTTTGAGGGGGAAAAAATTAAAATTATGAGAGCAAGCTAACATTATGTAGTTATAATTTACACTGCCCACTATAATAAATATACATATATATAAGCTCATATCGGTTAGTAGTTAAACAAAAATATAAATGTACACTATTCTGGCTTTATTTGTTTAAATTCTCTTCAGCAGAATCTTCATGATGCTCGTATTATTCGTTTCTATACATTAAGAACAATCTTCTCAAATATCAGAAATCCACATTTTAACTTGTAAAAGCTTATTCTAGAAAATTGTCACTGACACGCTAAATCAATAAAAATCAACAACAACAACAATATTTATGTATGTTGCTGAAAATATGTTCCACAAATCTACGGCGCATGGGGAATAGATCTTTTCACGAAATATCACTTTTTTGCTACCGTCAAGAAATATCACATTGATGAATAACCAGAAATACTTATTTGCTTCTGTATAATCTCACTTTTGATTTCCACAACTAACTCTAATTTCTACGCTGCGAATTGTCAGTTCAAGTTCTGCGGAACTGCAGCTGAATTCTTAACTTATTTTCTTGTTCGTCTCTGTATGGCATGTTGAAGCCAATTCCCAATAATCTACGTGATCTCATCGTTAGTTACGTTTCTCTCGTGTTGCAGTTTCTGAAAATAAAAATAATAGGCAGTGTTTAATAACATAATAACAGCAGGGAATGATTAGAGATAAATTATTACTTCTTAAACTTACAAAAATATTTAAAATGTTTGTGTAAGACCTACAGCAGCTTGTGAAGACAATAACGTGTTACAAAAGTAATATCCTGAAGAAAATGTAAAGGGCAAGGAAAACAACAGCTAAAGCTGGAAGTGACCTACCTCAGACTGTAGCCTAATTACGAACGTTGTAACGTTGAAGCGGTCGCACTTTAATTTTTAAAAAGTATAGCATCTTATAAATATTAAACATATATCCTGGCCGGCGAACGATGATTTCTGACAGCTCAGCTCGCGAGGATGACTCAGGAGTGCGCTGTTGCTATGTGCTTCTCGTGCAAGGGGAGCATCGTTCGCTTCCTCGTTGAGGATGGGAGGGGATGAGTGAAAGTTTGACAATGTGAATGGTTACCATGGAGACGCGACAAGTTCTGAGCCTAAGGTTGGTTGTCCTGCTGTCTTCTGCTTGCTCGCCGTGACCTTGTGCAAAGCTGTCAGAAATCATCGTTCACCGGCCAGGGTATAATATTAAAAATGATAATAATTTGAAAACATGTGGCAGCATTTGAGTTGATGAAGAACTAGCGTCTCATTCCGAAACTCCGATCTCAAATATGGGCCCGATCATTCTTTTTCCCTCAGTCGCACCAGATGAATGCCGAGATGGTTACTAAGGTTTTGATGACCGCTACCTTGCTCGATTTCTTCGCCACGGAGCAGGCCATACATATTACTTTGCCTTATACAAATGAATAATTTTGATAATGTAGGAATTAATCGTGAAGTGCTCAAGAATACTACCAACATGACAGAACAATTCAGTAAAAGGATGAACTATATTTTATACATATTCAGCTCTCTCTTCCACGGACACTTAAATGTAACGTGTCACTTGAGGACAGGAAAATTGCACATTTTGCTAAAATAAGGATTTCCAAAGCCTTTTAAATGTTATAACAGCGGTTGCACTATATGCTTTTGGAAAATAAAGTTTACATGAAGATGATTCTGAGAAGTATTCATGGCACAATAGTAAGTATTGAAAGTGAAGAAAATAAAAAGAGCACCAGAATGTTTTTCCTTTTTTTAACAATATTTTAAACATAGAGTATTCCTCTTCAAATGACAACTTCTATATTTATTTCAACTCTGAAAATGAGATTAAAGAACAGTAGGGAGAGTTTCTTATCTATTATTGCGTTAGGGACTAACGAGGAAAGCTCTTTCCTTTTGCAACGTGCCAAGTAAATTGCTCAGCTATTGCACTTGTCTTTTTCATTATGTTTCTTGTGATGGCTTCTAAGCTGTGACCTTCCAGTTTTTCATTTCTTAGACCTGTAATGAAATACACATTAAGCACTCAAGTAATAGTAATGGAAATTTAGAGCATACAACTGATGCCCTTAAACAAATTACATAGATTTTAGACGACAGTGTCACCGAGTCAGTTGCAATTGGCGCATCCTCAAAAATTAATACTTGCACTAACATTTAGTTTTTCCAATAAAAGAAAGTTACATACTAATTTTCAAGCACTTGTACATTGTTGGCAAAAAACATGGTTTTTATTGAGAAAAAAAAACATTTTTTTACATAATTTACTCTATGTATTTATATTAGATATGCACAGAAATTAATTTGTTTCGTCTTGGTGTTATTATGCAACAACAAGGTTATGCTGAAAAGGAATCCAAACCGCTTCTCGGCTTACATCCAAGAGAAATTGTCCATTTCGACACGAAACCGGGACTAACTGGTCACAAGTGAGATTGTCGACTCACTCACGAAGGACTCCTGATAAAAATACGTTATACTGATCTTTACATAGGCCTAGTTGTTAATATAATTGTCAAGAGTCATTTCAGAAGGACAAAAAATAAGTAGTTACAGAAATAAAAACATTATATAGAATTACATATAAATCGGAAAACTCCCGCCTTACCCATTGGGAAAATTATATTATTAGTTTAAATGTATTTGTATGTAAAACTTTAAGGTCAATGTATCATATTAAATTACAAATTTGTTATGTAGATAACATTCAACAAAATTAAAACAAAGTCAAATCCAAGCTGATGTTGGAAGCTAAGTAGGCAGTTGATACATTTGCCAATTTCTATCAATATATTTAAGCAACCTTGGCTTCTTTATAAAACAACAGGCATTCAGGCAAGTAGAAATATACAATTTGGTTTCGTTTCGTATGTTTAGGCTTAACATCCTTATGAAATACCAAAGTTATTACGGAGAAGACTTTCGCTTAAAGGGACACCTCGAATCGCTACTTGGTTTACACTTGAAAAATGGGTTGTGGTTCGACTGAGAATTGAACACTGGAACCCTTGATTAAAAGGTGAAAAGTAGATAAACGTAATGCAGATGGTGTGATATGTGGAGACGTCACCCTGAAGTTCACACGATTTAAAGCATCTTTCGTTCTTTTTTCTTTTTTCGTTTAAACCTGTTGTTGTTTTTTTTTGAAGAAAATAACAGCTTTTTAAACCAGCCAACCCTGCCGTTGTAAATTAGAAATTGATGAAAGCAACGTATCTATAAAAATATTACGAAATCTACAGGAAGACGAGGAATAATTTAACAGTTTCAGAATATACACGGTGGTTGTAAAGTCAATACCTACTTTAAGTCTAGATTATCCCAGAAATTAGCATCAGTTTAGCTGGCGTGTGATACTGTTAACATTTTAGAAGTTGTGGAAAATGCGGGTACATACGTTGAAATGTAACTTAATAACCAAATGGTGCACTCTAATAATGTATTCGATGAAAATAAAACTGTGACAGGTTGTTTAGTTTTAGAAATATTCATTGTTACAAATAAGAACTGACTTTACACCCACGCTGTATTCAGGGAGTAGTAATGCAGAAAACAAACTATTCGCGGAGATGGATGAGAGATACTTTCCAGCTTGCATTGTTTAGCAAGTCACGTATTTCCAAATTACTTGCAAAGCAAAGCCTACACCAAGTTGTTCTATCAGAATTCATAAATATCAAATTCTGCGGAGAATCGTAACCACTATAACGTCTGCAACCTATATTAATACACTAGTTTAGCATTGTTCACAGATTGAAAATATTATGTATAACTCAAGAAGCGGAAATTAAGATGAAATGAAACATTTAGTTGTACGTGGAAATTAAGATGAAATGAAACATTTAGTTTAACGTCCCACGTTTATCCATCCATGATGAGACGCTGATGAGAAATTAATGAAATAGTGGAATCAAGTAAGTGGGAGGAAACGGGACATCTCCGAGAAAACACACGCACACGGTTTGTCTACCACAAAGCCCGCTTGGCGCTAGCTGGGGTCGAACCAAGGACCCCATGCACCAGAGATGAACTACGTACTTTTTAAAAGTTTCAACTAGTTCTAAACGTACTCGCTTCACTGTCAGACGAACAATTGAGCCTCTTTCACTCTAATATACGGAATTTAAAAAAAACACGGAAACGTGTGTACTAACTTTTAGCACCCGTCTCCCTTAGCCTTATAGACATAATCGTGGGACGTTAAACTGAAAGATTTAATTTTCATTTAATTTCATAATTTTTACCACCTCCATTCTCTCTCCATAGCCGTCAGCACACTTCTTCTTCACTTCTAGTACATATATTTAAATAAGAAAGCTTAATTACTTGTCTAATTATTTTAAATTAGAAGTTCATGTTACTAACCTTCAAACCAAAACTTTTTTTTCTTTGCCCCTCTTTTCTTCAAATTTTTACTAAAATATCAAAAATCAGTGAAACACGTACAAATTATTTTGAATGAGCAGCCTACATACAAAGCATCAAGTTTCTAAGCTTAAGGGATTCGTAGATGTGGCCATCTTATTAAAATGCTTTTCACCCCTTTCCGCGTATCCGCCCTATTTCTTCCATTCTAAGTTGTGTCAAAATAATAATAATAATAATAATAATAATAATAATAATTAAAAACTGAAATAAGTGTCTAATTATGTTAAATGATGAGTCCGAATTCCAAACTCCATGTTCCTAACCTTCAAATCTTCCGGGATACCGAAATTTGATTATAATAATTGCAAACCCATCCCCTGTTTTTCATTTTCCCCTCTTATCTTCCCATTTTACTAAAATATTAAAAAACCCTTAAAAACGTATCAAATTATTTTAAATGAGAAGTCCAAATAAAACTTCAAGCATCTAAGCCTAAGACATTCATTGATATGGCCACTTTATTAAAGTACTTCCCACCCCTTATTCCCCCTTTCACGTAGAATTTCCAAAAAAAACTTCCTAAGTGGTACCATACGTCACAAATCCCAAGTACTGTTGAAATTTCAAGTTTTTAAATTAATCGGCTTCGGTTGTGCGAGGATCAGTCAGTCGTCACTCAGACCTTTAAGTTTTAGGTGCTGGATTACTTTCGGCGCACCACATTTTGGAAGATATGCAAGTAAAAATTCAAAACTATGCATGAAAAGACACATTTATAAAAAAAATAAATTTTTGCAGGCGATAGAATTAAATTCAAAGTAATATACATGTATTTTAGGTTTATAAGTGAAGCTTTACAAGTGTAAAATAATTACAAATGCTTTACGATGGATAAAATACGTAAGTGCATATGAAAGACAACTGTATAAGATACTATTTTCCACCGGCGCCGTTTTCCTACACATTGTGCAGAACCTGTATTTTATATTTACAATAGAAGCACTACTAGTATGACTTTTAGTTGGTTTTCATTTTTGGCACTGTAGTTCTTCTCGAACTTATTTTAAACCTGTATTTAAATTTCTTGAAATCTTATCTCTTCCATGTTTATATATATATGAACTTCTAAAATTTGTAAAAAAGATATATAGATAGGTATAACAAGCGATTTCCGGTTGAACTCAGATATTCATATGCATAAAACAAGTCAAGCGTCGGATCTTCATGTAGTCTTCACGTTTAAAAGTGCATAAGAATAGTACATTTCCTATGGAAGTGAATATTTATAACAAGCTTCCTTCCACTTTAAAAAAACAAAACATCTGGTTTCAAAAAAGCAATCAAGTACTACCTACTCAAACACTGCTTCTATTCCGTAGAAGAATATCTCGCAAATCCATAATCACTTATATCAAAAATGTCTGTAGTAAATAAGGTTTAAAGTGTATATATATTTTATCATATGTATAATGTAATGTTATATTGTTTCATATCGTTATATGTAAATTAGAATAATGAAAAATTGTACCTCTTTTACTTAAATTGACGCTATTTTACTATTGGATGTAGATTTAAATGTATAAATATGTACACATTCAATGTTCCTGTGACTTGTCCAACTCATACGTTCACGTTGTGAACAATTTGTATGAAAACGTGTGAAGATAAATACAATACAATCAGGGTTTGAAAAACCCTGACATTTTTGAAAAAGCCCAACACACCTGGACCCACATGGGGTTTTTCGGGTATTTTCGGGTTTAACTGAGGTTTTTAAAAAAAATATTCCAGTGTCTTTAGTTTAAAAGTGTGATTTATATTTCAAGATTATGATTGTCACAACTTGCAACAATTTTTTATTCACTGCTGTTTTGAAAAATGACTGTTATTTTGAAATTTTACGTTGGATTGCCGCCAAAATATATACACTTAATTTAGAGTGTCTTGTGCTTCTACTCTGAAAATTTCAACTTGAAAAACTGAAAATTGCGGCGTGGATACCCGTTATTTTGAAATTTTAGGCTGGTATGCCTCCAAAATCTAAACATGAAATTTAGTTTGTTTCGTACTTGTACCCTGAAAATTTAAACTTAAAAGACGGAAAGTGGTACCCTGTTGTACGTGTGGTACAGGCAGACGAACGAACAAATATAGAACGAATCAGCCTAATACTCTCACTGACATTCGCCTAATATGAACACCAAATATATTAATTGAAAACAAATATATTAATTTAATTTAGAAGAAATCAATCTATAACTCATGTTTTACAAAATAAATGTTTCAAAATGTCTTAAATAAAATTAAATATTTTCTAGCGTAAAATAAATGGTTCTATTGTTGAAGTTCACTTCCGATACTTTGTGCGTTCAATTACGGGTATTTCCCGAGCACTTGTTCCAAGACCGTTCTTCCGCAAGATTAATTTAAAACAATTAACATATATGCAGGGTGTTTCAAAACAAGGGCGACACCGGTTTGGGAGGTGATATCCGAGACCAACGTCAGACAAAATGTATAGATCAACGTAGGTGAACAAATGCTTCCTTTCGGAGTTATAAGCTGCCGAAAACATGAACAAGAGGTAGTTCACTCAAGAGAACTCTACAAAAATTGTTGCGTGAGTACCGCAGGATTCTGAAACGTGTATTTTTGGAGAGTGCACATCTCAGTTTTTAAGTGACGTCTCGACACGACTACGGTAGGTCCCATAGTTTTGGCGCTATACACCTTTAAAGTTCATCTTTTCATATTTTCGGCAGCATACAAGTCCGAAAGGAAGCAATTGTGCACCCAGGTTGGTATATACGTTTTGTCTTATCTTGGTGTCAGGAATCATTTCAAAAACGTTGTCGGTGTTGTTTTGAAACACCCTGTATAATTCAACTTCATAAAGTAAGTGTTTCAATATGTCTTAAATGAAGCTAAATATCTTACAGCGTAAAATAAACAGTTTTATTAGGGACGCGGTGGCTCAGTGATAGAGCGTTCACCTCCGGTGTTTGGGGTCCCTAGTTCGATTCCAGCTCGCGCCGTGTCGACTTCTTGCTGGATAAACACCGTGCTCGTGAGTTTTCTCGGGTTCTTCTGTTTCCTCCCACTTGGTTCATTCCACCATTTGATTCATTTCTCATAATCACGGTCTTCTTTAGCCTAACAGGCATAATAGTGGGACGTAAAACTGAAAGATTTCATTTCATTTTTTCAAAATTTTTATTGTTGAAGTATTCAGTTCCGATGCTTTGTGCCTTTAATTGCAGGAATTTCCCGAGCACTTCTTTCGCGACGAAGGTTTATTATTATTTTCCGAAAATGCAAGCTTTCTTTACTGTACATCGAAACTTCCACTAGTACAAAGTTTGAATTCAGCACTTGAAATAGTAAGCGTTACGCACTCTTCGAAACTCCGAGCATTAAGATTGTTAAATTTGACACGAATCTTTACGCTATTGCTGGTGTTGACAGAAAGCTTATTTGAAAAGTAGCAACACATAACTAAAATAAACTGTGGTTGTAAAACCAAACTCTACTGAAGAATACCAGTGTTACCATCAAAGATTATAAAAAATAATACTAATATTTTTATTAATACACTACATATTTACTAGTACTGCATCGAACCAGGGTCCATACTGCATCGAATCAGGGCTCCAAGCACCGGAGGTGAACGCTCTACCACTAAGAAACCGCGCCCCCTATGCACTAAATAAGGAGCTCTAAAAGAAAAAGCAAAACAACTTGTGCTACGTGGCCAGTAAAAAAGCAAGAACGCTATTTAACCGAGTCAAGGCGGAAACACAGCAGTAGGGCCAGAGCAACAGCGTAGGGAGCAGGCACGTCAGCATCAAGGGGTGGGGGTACGCATAAAAGAGGATGGTCATTTACAATATTTGTAATTATTCTTATCTTCAAAAACACTTAATTTCGATCCTTTAAAAAAACAACTTTCACAGCTAATACACGTGTGTTACACCCCCTTTCATTCTCAACTTTACGACTGAAAATTGTGTATGTAGGGCTATTGCCTCTGTTCTGAATTTTTATTCGTGAATACATGTTTTTCACACTTTGCGCAGTAGATTTTACGCGCTTCACCATACCATGACTCTGCAGAAACTTTATAATCTTTCTCTCTTTATTACACACTTCTTTAAAAAAAATCACATTACGGCCATCGTAGATGTTCACAACTGACGTATGAACCGGAAATTCCCGCCGCTTACTTCTACCCTATTTGCATTCAAAATCCATTTCAATAAGCTGTGCAATGACAGAAATAACTTACATTCACACTCTTATTCCTTCACGAAAAATATTTCACATTTTACCTATAAGTTTTGTTCTCGGTGTAAACGATTGCTCGAGTGAACCACACAATTATTATAACCTAGTGGTCTATTTAAGGGGGGCTTCCGGGTTTAAGCCCATTAAAATTGTACTTATATATTAAAGGAAATAAATTATCTTGTAGAATTTTCTCATCTCAAGGAACAAAGTTAGCCAAGCCCCTCTCCCCCCCAAAAATCGTGAATACGTCATTAAAATGGGCGCCATTATCCCGTCATCAAAATAGAAGCACCCCCTTGGGCCCCCGCCTACACCCTCCATGACTCGGTTAGATGGCATTCGTGCTTTTTAGTAGCCCCTTAACACAGACTGATTTCTATTTTTTGTACTGTACTCCTTATGCACACATCAGGACTCAGTATAAATACGCACATGGTAACCGACAATTAATTCTGATGGTCCTTGAATTTTATCTATGCGAAGTGAAAATTTTATACTTCGCTTGGCGAAAATCATAGAATACACAACAAGAATGAAAGTGGCGAAAGAATTATATCTCACTAAGTATTTCGAGCAGTGTTTCTTCCAGACTTACTTTTGGAAGGGCAGTGCCCCCCCGGAGCATCCAAATAAATACGTTTATAATAATAATTAGAATAGTGTTAG